>NW_024080655.1:1861833-1904615 GCF_003009895.1 Hyaena hyaena
GAGAGAGACAGCGTGAGCAGGGGAGGGTCAGAGAGAGAGGGAGTCACAGACTGAAACAGGCTCCAGGCTCTGAGCTGGCAGTCAGCACAGAGCCCGACGCGGGGCTCGAACCCACGAACCGCGAGATCATGACCTAAGCGAAAGTCGGATGCTTAACCGACTAAGCCACCCAGGCGCCCCAGACTGGGACTTTTCAAATAGAACCATCATGGGGTATGGTTGACTCCTTGTTGGTAGAAAAATGGACCAAAATTTAAACTCTGACTTTACTTTAAAAGAAAAAAATAATTTGTTGGGCTCGGAAGACTGCTGCTGGGGAGGGGGCTACGAATTCTGTTGTATTCTTGTTGCAGCTCCTTTCCCCTACAAAGGGGGCCCTGTAGAATTACATTCCCAAACAATGAATCCTGAAGAGGTAATTACACTGTTGCCATCCCATTGGGAAGAAGGCTGGGGCGGTGATTACATTCCAAAACAAAGCTGTTCGGGTATAATTGCACTGTGCTGCTCTTATCAGTCTGGGGAAGGCAGGCCTCTGGTCTCCATCCTCATTTGTTTTTGAGATGAAATCCGAATAACATTCAATTAATAGTCAAGACCCAGGCACAGGGAAGTCAGCCAAAAGAGCACAGAGGACATTAACTTGCTATTGGCATTTTCCTTCTACTTAAGTTTTGCAGACCTTTAAAGTCTCAGCAAATTTGAGGGAGAGCCCATTTGAGAAAATGTATTTGCTGCTGGTGAAGGGTTAGAGACCCCTGCTTAGCGGCTGTGCCCCAAAGCCCTCATTGGTCTTTATGCAGAGGAGAGACGGTTGGGTAGCAGTGGAATTTCCCTCTTCCATCAACAGCTTTTGCTCTGTCAAAAGATGGCCCTGGGAAGCCTGGGTGGCTCAGTCAGTTAAGCGTCCAACTCTTGATTTCAGCCCAGGTCATGATCCAACTCCATGTGAGATTGAGCACCGCATTGGGCTCTGCACTGACAGTGCTGAGCCTGCCTGGGATTCTTTGTCTCCTTCTCTCTCTGTCCCTCCCCCCTCTCTCTCACACACTCTCTCTCAAATAAACTTAAAAAAAAAAAAAAGGATAACCTCCCTCCTTCAAATCTTTCTCTAAGACTTCTGGCATATATGTTTTTTTACGTATGTGGCTTCATGGATCAGAAAGCTTCTCTATGGTTCTATTGAGATAATAAGACTGACTTTTGTTAAATTTCAGCAATAATCTCTGGATCTGGACTGGAAGAAGAAGCAACACTAATTTAATTGTGTTATGATTCAGAGAGCAGAAAACTGCTGGTGGCCTCTTAGACATGCTTATTGAACTAGAGCAGAGAAGGGGGAAAAGATGGATGTTATCAGGTTGTGAGTTGCACAGACCCCTCTGAAGTGGTGTAGCCTTGGGGCACCTGGCTGGCTCAGTTGGTAGAGCATGCAACTCTTGATCTTGGGCTTGATCTCAAATATGAGTTCAAGCCCCACACTGGGTGTAGACATTACTAAAATTAAAACCTTAAAAAAAAAAAAAAAAAAGAGGGTAGCCTTGGTCATTGTATCAATTAGCTCTTCCTGCCTCCCAAACCATTCCAGACTTTACTTGCTTAAAGCAGCATTTCTTTTTCTCGCAATTCTATGGGCTCCATGTGTAGTTTATCTGGCCTAGGCAAGTTTGGCTGCTGTCTGTGGTCAGTTAATGGTTTGGCTGGGTATGCATGGTCTTGGTGTATAGACAGAATAATGGCTTGCCAAAAATCTCCACATTGTCATTCCTGGAGCCTGTGGATATGTTACTTTCTGCAGCAAAAGGAACAATGCAGATCTGATTCAAGTTACAGATTTTGAGGTAGGGAGACAAATTATCTGTATGGACCCATACAGTGGGAAGAGAAAAGCTGGATAGTCAAAGACATGCAGTGATAGAAGATGGGAGTGGCCCCAGCTAACAATGACAAGGAAACGAGGATCTCTATCCTACCATCGAAAGGAACTGAATTCTGCCAGCCTCCAGAAAAGAACACAGCCTGCCAGCACCTTGATTTTAGCTCCACAAGACCCATCGTGGACTTCTGGCCTGCAGAACTGAAAGCTAGTAAATGTATGAAAAACCACTAAGTTTGTGGTAATTTCTAATGGTGGCCCTAGAAAACTAACATATAGATGGCTTCACAGACATATCTGGCAATTGGCAGGCTGGTTAGCCTCAATTGGGATGATTTATCTCTTTTCTGTTTATCAGTAAGCTAACTCCCACTTCTTCATTTTAGCATCTCAGAATTCCAAAGACAGACAACAGAAGTCAGGCCTCAGTGCACAAGCCCTTTTCTGGTCTCTGGTTATAGCACTTTTATTGTTGTTTTGAACAACATGAGCAAGCCATGTGACTTAAGCCTGGAGTCCAGAGAGGACGCTCTTCAAGGGCTCCAATACAGGGAGGCTTAACTCATTAAGGGCAATTACTGTAACATTGTACCACAACTAAGCAGATTTTTGAGATCTGTGGTAGCCTGGTAGCTGACTCTAAACTAGTTGCTTCTTTAAGTGTCCTTATATATACTTGAAAGTTTCAGCATACAAAGAGATACAGATGTACAGATCTGGAACATCTTGGCTTAGATCAGTCATTTGGATTGTTCTGAGAGCCATGAATTTAGAAATGACATCCAGATAGGAAGCTAGATCCAGGTTTTCTAGACATAATGTTTCAGAGAAACTACCTTATCTTTTCTCTTTCCTCGGGTGTGTTCTGGGATATACTTTTCTGTGCTGGAGGATGAAAAGATGTGCAGAAGAGCTGTGGGTGGTTGGGCCCCTTGGGGCCACATGTATTTCTATGTAGGAGTAAGACTGGCAGAATTAACAGTACAAGCACTTACTAAATTGGCTGTCAGTGAACCTCTACCTGTGGCATCATTTATAATCCACAGCTCCTTCAATAGGAGCAACTTGGAAGAAAAGTTCCTAAAAACTAAGGCAAGGGATCTTTGTGTGCCAGTCACTGTGGTACACTGTGCTTTCTTATACCAGCGGTTTGAGAAGCGAGAATTGAGTTCTTCTCAGGCACAGGACTTAGCTTTTGTTTGGCCTTATTGATGAGATACACACACACACACACACACACACACACACACACACACATCCCGATTTTATGGGCTTCAAATGTGAATGCATGGATTGGACCTCAGGCACATAGAGACAAATTTCATGTTCACCAGTGATTCTTTTAGAACTTCCTTGGTGGTTTTTGAGAGCCATCTCAGTGACTGGTAGGAGGTATACACTGCTGCTGGTGAGCCCTGGATTTTGTATTGGGCCATTTTATTCAAAATAGGATAGCCGACGAACCAGAGAGGTATGTACTTATCGTTGGAAATTTCAGTTGGTTTTTATGAGGACATCAACATCCAGCTCCACAGGACACCCAGTAGGCTTATTAAACATCTCTTTGTGGGGTGCCTGGGTGGCTCACTCAATGGAACGTCTAACTCTATTTCGGCTCAGGTCATTATCCCAGGGTCATGAGATTGAGCCCTGTGTTGGGCTCCACACTGTGTGTGGAGCTTGCTTGATAGTCTCTCTCTTTCCTTCTGCCCTTCTCTCCCACTCCTGGTCTGTCTCTCTTAAAAAACAAACAAACAAACAAACAAAAAATCTCGTTGCCCTGACTCAAAGCTTAGTCAAGATTTATGAAATGACCATGAGACAGAAAGGGAGCTACTGCCACTATTTGAAATGTGTGTATGTGACCATGTTTGCTATTAGAAAGTGAAAAGAAGTGACATGCTTAGCTGAGCCTGGGAAGGGGGGAATGCAGATTCCATTCCCAAGAGGAGGTAGAGCAGTGGCGTGCCTTGGAAAGGAAGAACAGTACTAAGAATGGAAATGTACAGACTGTTTAAAGAGCTTATCTCCTCTTGCCTGATAAGAGGCTCTGAGTATGTGGTGATGAGATCCAGCCAATGTCCTTCCTTTTTCTGCCTTTGCTCTTTGGGTCCCCTTCCCCTCCTATCTTTACCTTTATCTATGATGGGTCACAGAATTTGAATTTGATTTTCTTTAAGGCAAAATGAATACAGCTAACATAAGAGGTATTTGAGAGCTTATAAAAAGCCACAGAGTGTTTCTTGGTCTAAATATTTTCCTTGATTCTGCTGAAGTGAGGTGACTGGGGGAAAGTGGTAAAATGCTCTATTGCTTATTAAGTAAACTAATTAAAACTGGAAATATTAGTGCAAAGCTGAAATAAGTTTTTTCAAACACTCAGTTTCTCCACTCTCATATTCTAGGTGAAGAGACTACAGGGATAACTTAGGAACACCTGCTCGGAAGAAGTTTCCAGCTATTCTAACCTGTGTCTTCCCTCAGAAGAATTTTAAGGTCTAGTTAGGGATAGAAGCAGCCAGCACCAAGGGTTAGCTTGGGAATCTTTAGATACCTTTCTACCACTATTATCCAACCCAGGCCACCCCTTAAAAATATGTCATCTAAGTAAAAACAGTGAGCTTGCTTTGACGGCAGCTTCCAGACCTTACCTGTCCCCACCTGAAGCATTAAACTACTGTCCCTAGGACTCATTTATAGAATTTCCCAGGCTGACAGTTGGTGGAAGTAACAGAGGAATTGGAGATTATAGAGGTGAAAGAAAGACTGACTGGCTTTTCATTCCCCTCAACTTCATGTTACTTTCTATTATTGGTTTCGGGTACTCTGTGCTTTAATTAGCACAGACTTACTAGTCTTTGTTTTCAGGCACCAGGTAGAGTTGTCTACCTTTCCTTCATGTTATTAGTATCTCTCCCAAGTGGGAAAGAGGCTTTTTTTCAGAAAAGCTAATATAGTTCTGAAGAGAGAAAGAGAGAGAGAGACTGTGCTCTTTTCTGACACCCAAAGAAAAGCCATTAGAGTTTAGCAATCCTGGAAAAAATAATCTTAGTTTTGGTATTTTGGGATATCCTTTATTTTAAGATGCCTTCTTTCAGAGTGCCTGGCTGGCTCAGTCAGTAGAGCATGTGACTCTTGATCTTGGGGTCGTGAGTTCAAGCCCCACATTGGGCATAGAGCTTACTTAAAAAGAAAGGGTGGGGGCTGGAGGTGCCTAGGTGGCTGAGTTGGTTAAGCAACTGGCTCTTGGTTTCAGCTCAGATCATGATCTCACAGTTGGTGAGTTTGAGCCCTGCATTGGGCTCCATGCTGATGGCACAGAGCCTGCTTGGAGTTCTCTATCTCCCTCTCTCTGCCTCTAAATTAATTAATTAATTAATTAATTAAACTTAAACAAACAAAAAAGATGCCTGCTTTTTTTCCCTCCTTGCTTTGGATGCCACAGCCTCCTATTGCACCTCCTTCCAGATCTGAGGCCTTAGAGTAGAAATGCAAAGTGTATGGCAAGAAATGATTGTTTTGTTTTATCTCATTTCATTTCATTGTAAGTTTATGTATTTATTTTGAGAGAGAGAGAGAGAGAGAGAGCAAGCGAGTACACAAGCAGGGAGAAGGGCAGAGAGAGATAAAGGGAGGGAGGGAGGGAGAATCCCAAGCAGGCTCTGTGACCTGAGCCAAAGTTAGACACTTAACTGAGCCACCCAGGTGCCCATTATGGGATTCTTATAGCAAGAGATAAGCAGTGTTGGTCACAATTTGACTATTTTACATTTTATAATTTACATTGACTCCTAACTTCTGTGTAGGGAGTATAACTGAAACAAACTATCAAACTAGGAATGGCCTAAGGAGCCCTGTCTCTGAAGGAAAACGTGAGGGAGCGCCTGGGTGGCTGAGTTGGTAAGCTTCCAACTCTTGATTTCAGCTCAGGTCATGATCTCACACTTCTGTGGGTTTGAGCCCCTCATCAGGTTCCACACTGACAGCTCAGAGCCTGCTTGGGATTCTCTCTCTCACTCTCTGCCCCTCCCCTGCTTGTGCACATGCTCTCTCAATATAAATAAATAACCTTAAAAAAAATAAAGGCAAATGTGAGACTTTTTCATCCTGAGGACTTTTAATTGTGACAAATTGAATTATCCTCAGAGTTCCTCTTATGTCTTCCCTTTGTCTTTCCTTCATAGGACAGTTTGTGATGGGAGGGGCTTTTTTGCATGATTAATAAACTCAGCCAAAGAATATTGTAAAATGAGTACAGTTGAAATTAAGGTTCAGCCTACCTCCCAGTGAAACGCATGCCTCTCTGTTCCTTCTTCAACCTGGGACCTGGGCATTAAACTGTTGATTATTTTACTTATGATTTCCCTTGGCTTGGTGTTCTTAAATGTTGAACATTAGGAAATATCAAGGAGTCACTCACACTGCTTTCTTTTGAGAAACCAAAGGTTTGAATTCTTTCAATCATGATTAATCCTTTGAATCCTAGATTATGCCTACCATTGTGCCCTAGAGGCGGCTTGCCACCTAGGTTGACTAGGATTTAAAGTTAATTGGGTTACTATTCCACTCTCAGAAGGATCTATTATACTTTATTATTTATTTAATTTTATTTATTGCTCTTGATAAGACTTTTATTCCATTTAAAGATGTATTTAGGAGCACCTGGGTGGCTCAGTCAGCTAAGTGGCCAACTTTAGCTCAGGTCATGATCTCATGGTTTGTGAATTTGATCCCCGTGTCAGGCTGGTGCTGACCGCTCAGAGCCTGGAGCCTGCTTCAGATTCTGTGTCTCCCTCTCTCTGCCCTCCCCTACTTGCACGCGCTCTCTCGCTCTCTCTCGCTCTCTCATTCTCTCTCTCTCAAAAATAAATAAATACTACAAAAAAAAAAAAAAAAAAGGCAAAGGGTGCCTGGGTGGCTCAGTTGGTTGAGCATCCGATTTTAGCTCAGGTCATGATCTCACGGTTTGTAAGTTTGAGCTCTGTGTCAGGTTCTGTGCTGGTGGCTCAGAGCCTGGAGCCTGCTTCAGATTCTGTGTCTCCCTTTCTCTGACCCTCCCCTGCTCGCTCTCTCTCTCTCTCTCTCACACACACACACACTCTCTCTCTCTCTCTCTCTGTCTCTCTCTCTCTAAAATAAATAAACATTAAAAAAAATGTAAAGATGTATTCAGTCTATTCCCACTCATTTTTTCCACTCTTCTCCAGGTACTCAAGTTGAGACTGTGAGAACATAGTGTGGTCCTTCCTCCTGTAATAGATCTATGGACATCTCAAGCTGAGTTTTTAAATTTCCATTTCTCAACTATATACTGTATTGCTGCTCTTCTGACTTTTTTTTAAATTAAAAAAATTTAATGTTTATTTATTTATTTTAAGATATGGAGAGAGAATCCCAAACAGGCTTTGCACTATCAGATCAAGAGTCAGATGCTTAACCAACTGTGCCACCCAGGCTCTCCTGCTTTTCTGACTTTCTTGACTTTTCCTCTCTTCCTCTCGCCTCCCCCATCTTTCTGGCTCTAAAGACCATGTCCAGGATCTCCTAAGATAAAGGTGGATGGGGATGAGGTATCTTCAGTGAACCAGTACTGTGTTCCTACCCTCGAGCCTAGTCTTGTCTGGTAGCCATAGGGAAGAATCTAAAATGAGTACTAATACTTTGTAGGTTTCTCCTCCCTCTGTCCAATAGACAGTATAACTACACTAGAACAAAGGGTAGAATTTGAGGTAGAGATTAGACTTTCTTTTTGTATTTGAGAAGTGTATGAAAGGATCTGTTCTGTTCATATTTATCTTTTTTTTTAATGTTTTATTTATTTCTAGGAGAGAGAGAGAGAGAGTGTGTGTGAGCAGGGGAGGGTCAGAGAGAGAGGGAGTCACAGACTGAAACAGGCTCCAGGCTCTGAGCTGGCAGTCAGCACAGAGCCCGACGCGGGGCTCGAACCCACGAACCGCGAGATCATGACCTAAGCGAAAGTTGGACGCTTAACCAACTAAGCCACCCAGGCACCCCTGTTCATATTTATCTTATACCACAGAACAATTTATTTGTTCATTTATTCTCTTATTTGTTGGAAACTATTTTACCTAGGTTGTTCTAATATTTAGTATCTTCATTGTGAAATTAATCACCAGGAAAAAATACCAAAACTGACTGATTTTACTACTCCATCTTTGCTATTCAAATGGATAATACAGTCTTGTTTTCAAGTTTGTGGGTAATAAATTCAGTGGAATCTCGGTTTTTAGTGCTTCTGTGTGCTAGGTCTTATGCTAAGTGCTGGGAAGTATTTTAAGAATCCTTGCAGGTTCAATTATTTTCTTACCTTTTCAGTACTTTGAATCACTGTTGTTACTCTGTATCTAGAAGTACTAGATTTTATATGATTCCTACACCTGATCACTACATCACTGTCGGTATTTTCCCCACAAGTGAGGAAAATAACTAACTTTGTGTATTACAAAGCTTTACCGAAAGGATGTCAATAGAACATTTATTCTGTAAAAGAAATGTGTTACAGAAAATGCAAGCTATCAGTCCTCTAATTTTCCTTGTGTCTCTTAACCACACCTGAAGTTCCTACCACTCAGACTTCAATAGTCTCCTTTTCCTCAACAAGCTCTTTTGGAGAGGTATAGTGACCTTCCAGCTTTGGCTTCCATAGATGAAGTCAGTTGTCTCTTCCTAGCTGTTCCAGGGGCTGTCATTCTGATGTGATACAGGTTGATATAGTCCTTAGTGAGTGCCTTTGGCACTGCTTATCAATTACTTATTTCCCTGTGATGTTGCATTGAAGCTTTAATTAACCACTGAATTTGAGTTGACTTCTTAGTTGACAGCTTTGCTTTCCTGAAGGCATGCTGTTGCATAGCCTAGCACACTGGCATGCCACTGAGTTTAGATCAGTGTGTACAATGCACTTTTGCTTTAAAAAAAAGTTAATTGTTGATTTAGGGAATGAGGAAGTCATATATGTGTTCTAGAGTAGTTTACAAGTTGGTAGGAGGGAGTAAGAGACTGGCGCCAAAGGAAGAGCTTGTGTTTTCTAGAGCATGTGAGAAGTTAGCCTGGTGAGTAGGTGAGCAAACAGTCAGGGCTCTGGGAGACACAGAACCAGAGTCCACTAGATGGGCGCCATGAGGCATTGTCTTATTATAATAGTGACTGCATTTTTATTTATGTGGACTTTAGTGTTGTTTTGAATCTTTTAATCCCGTCAAATATACTGCCTCAAAATATAATACCCAAATGTGTGTGGTGGACACAGAAAGACTTGGGAATTACTTATCTTGTGTGTTGGAAGCTGAACTAGAAACTTGACAGCCTGGCTGTTGTCATTCTGGCTCCTTTAATAATTCACTATATAATTTTAGTGAGTCATTTAGCCTCTTTGTCCACTTGACAGGAGAGGATGTGGTGTTTACCTTCGTGTTCCTTCCAGGGATTAAGTAGGAAGAAATGGCAAAGCACTATGACTTCCTTTGGAAAAGATGTTATCTGAAGTCAAAAGGAATAAAAGTAGATATATGCCTTAGCACCCAGGTTATTTGCAGTATGTGAACTACCTGAGACATGCTGGGACTGCCAGTTTTGGATGTTCTAATGACAGGAACACCTCAATACTAAGAGATGGGCTCAGGTGGCTGAAAAGCATCCATCCCAGCTTAACAAAAGGAGTCACTAAAGGGCATCTGAGTTGTGTTGGGCACCATTGGGATATAAATACGTCTTGAACAAAATAGAGGTGGTCACAGCCACAGTAAGGAAGGAGGTGGGGCCTGTCCAGGGTTTGTGCATCATCTTTTCATAGGCTGAGCGTAGTCCATGAAATGTTCTGACTATCCCTGGTTCATTATTATTTTGATCTCTTTTCCAAGAATATAATGTCAGCTGAAGATCTGAGGCCACTCACAACTCCTTTATAAAAGTTAATGTGGTTGTGAAATGAAGCCTCAAATACTGAAATAGGAAGTTATTCCCTAACCCCTTTGGGAGATTAAAAATGCCAACATAATCTTAAGGAAATATCTGCTGAAGTAAACTTTTATAACTGAATTTATTACCAGCTTGGGGAGAGATCAGCTTAATAATAAGGGCAGCTGAATTTAAATTTCCTCTCACCTCTTACTACCTGGGTGACCATGGGAGAGTAGTTTAACTTACCTGAGCTTCAAGTTTCCTCATTTGTAAAAGAGGGATTCAGTAAAGCCTTTCAGCGACTACCCTAAATTGCCAATCTGCCACACCTTGCATTTTCCATTTCTCTTCCCTGTTTTCCAGTTCTCTATGGTACCTAACATAATTCAACATGCTATGCAGTCAACTCATTTCTATTCTGTTTCTTCTCCTCCCAGAATGTAATTTCCACAAAGGCAGGAATTTTTGCCTGTTTTGTTTATGGTCTGACATGAAGTAGGCACTCAATAAATATTTGTCTAGTGAATAGCCACGCTTCCTTTAAGGTAATTATGAAAATTTAATGGGAATCTTTTATTGAATGAGAACATAATGTGATGTTTGGCACATAATAAGCATTTAGAAAATGGTAGCAATTATGTTTTCCTCAGAAGGTACTATAGGTCATAGTTATATAACTGATTAGTATAAAGGTATTTTGCTGGGGTGCCTGGATGGCTCAGTTGGTTAAGCGTCTGACTTCGGCTCAGGTCATGATCTTACGGTTCATGGGTTTGAGCCCCACGTTGGGCTCTTCTCACCATTCTTCTTATAGTCCACATACTCACAGAAGACAGCACTGTTTTTCAGCCCGCATTCCTTCATTCAACAAATGTCTGAGGGCTTCCTATGTAGTTCTCACCATTCTGTGCCCTGGGGGTGTAACATTCATGTATTTCTAAGTAAACTAAATGCTCAAGGTTCAGGTGCCCTAATTAATTGATGCGGTTCAGGTTGTAAAACTTTGCAGTGTGGTTAAGTTCCTATATATTGATATCACTTGGTGCATACTACTAAGTTAATTAAAAGCTCACAAAACCTTTTCTCTATTCTTTACTTAAGGTGATTTTAGAGCTGATTCAAATTCTTGGGAGAGATATTTGAAGAATGTATAGTTAGGCTGAGTGCTGGAAGCAGTTTTCTAAGATTTCCTCTTTACTTTGGTTCTGTTGACTTGCTCTTCGCATCTATAAGGACATAGATGATCTCTTACCTTTTTTGTTCCTTCACGGTGATTTACCTCCTAAGTCAGCAACTTTCCTAGTCCCCATTCATTCTCTTTAATTTCTCTTTTTTCTTAACTAAGATACAATTCATATATAAAATTCAGCCTTTCAAAGTGTACATTTCAGTGGTTTTTAGTGTATTCACAGAGTTGTGCAGCCATCACCACCTGCTTAATTCTGGAATATTTTTATCACACCACAGAGAAACCCCATACCCATTAGCGACAGCATCTTATTCCTTTCTTCCCACCCAGTTCCTGGCAGCTACTTTCTGTCTCTTTATTTTTGCCTCTGCCAGACATTTCATATAGATGGAATCATGCAATATATAGCCTTTTGTATGTGGCTTCTTTCACTTAACATGTTTTCAGTGTTCATCCATGTTGTAGCATGTGTTAGTGCTTCATTTCTTTTTGTGGCTGAATAATATTCCATTGTATGGATATACCACATTTTATTTACCCATTTATCAGTTGATGGACATTTGAACAGTTTCCACTCTGACTTATTATGAATAATGTTGCTGTGAACGTTGATGTACAAGTTTTTGTTTGGACATGTTTTCAGTTCTCTTGGGTATACACCTAGGTGTGGAATTGGTGGTTCATATGGTAACTTTGTGCTTAACTTTTGAAAGAATTATCTTGGTGTTCCTGGATGACTCAGTTAAACATCCGACTTCAGCTCAGGTCATGATTTCGCAGTTCGTGGGTTCAGGCTGACAGCTCAGCTCAGAGCCTGCAACCTGCTTCAGATTCTGTGTGTCCTTCTCTCTCTCTGCCCCTCCCCTGCTCATACCCTGTCTTTCTCTGTCTCACAGAAATGAATAAATGTTAAAAAAAAATTTTTTTAAAAACCTATCCTCTCTTAAACAGTGTTCCTTTGATCACTTCCCTTTGAAAAGCTTTCCGTTCCCAGCTTCCCTTTCCTCCCGACCAGCAGCTCCACTCCAACTTTCCTATTTGCTTTTGTCTGTTTTCTGAGTTGTCACTTTAATGAAAATAACAGACATTTTAATAAATTATTTCCACTCTAGATGGGCCGCAGCCATCTTCTGTTTAATGTGTCAAAAACCAAACTTTCTTTTTATAGTGTTCTCCCCCTCCTCGTTTTGCTAAGGCCATCAGCATTCTTCCTGACCCCAGGTGCTAGGCCTGCGAGTTTTTATGGATACACTTCTCTCCAGCTCTGCCATATTCTGTTTCCTGCCGTGTTCAGATGGTTCATCCCTGACAGACCCTCCCATTGTTCCTCCCTTTCTTGTCTTACTGTCTAACCCCGATCCTGGCCATTGTCAAACCATTGCAGTTTCCATTAACTGGTGGCACTCTGCTTATTGTCATCCCGCCTCTGAAATACTTGCCCATAGCACTCTTCGTAAAATGTGACCAGAGACTTCTGGTAAACATGAAGGAGTGAACACCCGTGTTTATCTCCATCCTCTCTCTCCCCAAATCCCTCTAAAATGACAGTGAAGGAAGGAGACAGAAATACATGCTCATTGTATAAAGAGAATGGGAAAAGGAGGGGGATGAGCCGTGAGTGACACCAGGAGCATTTCTCCTGCAGAAGAAGCAAAACTGTGTGTGAGAGGAAATACAAGTTTACTATACTGTTCTGTGTGCTGTGGATATTTATATAGTTGTAATACTGTAAATAATTAACATTATTTAACCTAAAATGTGTTATAGCTATTTTGGAAGGATGGGGGAGGAAAGAGGGTGGGAGAAATCATCTCCTATCATAGGGAGCCAGAAGATAATAGCTGAAATTGAAAATTTAGTGACAGTAGAAATATGACAGTTAATTATCAGAAGAAAAACAGCTAAAAGATTTGAAAAGTAATTGCTTCTGGAGAGCAGAAATCAGGGGAGAAGATGGGGCAAAAGGCTGCTGTTTGACTTATTAGTCTTGTAATACTCTTTAACTGTTAAAATTATGTGTATGTAGTGCTTTGATAAAAATTAAAATTTAAAAGCTATCCACTTTGTAATTCCCTTCCTCAAAAATTTCAAAGGATTTCTATTTCCTGCTGCACAGATGACAAATTCCTTCTTTTTTCAGCTTGACTTTTATATTCTTCTTTATATTAAGAGCTTTGCTTCCACTGAACTGATCATGGCCCTGGAATTCTGAACTGCTTGAGCAGTAGTCTCTTTGTACCCTGAACCCTTCTCCTTCCTCTCCCAATTTAAAAATCCTATCTCTCCTTCTTTTAAGCCCTAATTTCCACACTAAGTTTTCCAGGTCTCCTCTCCCCAAGCTCAGTGACCCCTCTTAAATGGCTTGGCTCTAGTTGTCTGTACTACTCATTAGACACTTGCATTGTCTTTTCTTGTTTGTGAGGTTTTTGATGTAAGTCTTATCTCCCCAACTGGATTATAGGCTCCAACCAAGCAAGAAGGACATCTTACTACCATTTTATATACATTGTCCACAGTGTTAGGTTTGATTGATATCTGTTTAATATTCAGTCCTCACTTAGCCATCAAAAAGCCCTCTGTTTTGAGATCACTATTCTTTATTCAGGGCATGTCTCAAGACTCTACTTCGGTCTAAAAAATCTCTCTATCTTTGTCAGCCTTATGGAGGTTGAAGGCCAAGGCTTTATCTCTTTGCTGGTGATATTGTTGTTGATTGGTGCAGTGTGCTAGTCATTTTATAGAACATAACATAGACAGTCCCCAATCTCCCAAACCCTGTGGATGTTTACGCATTTCAAGTTTGGTATTATTCGAGAGAAATGCTAATTTAGTATTACCATCACCACATTGGGGATTTATGAGCCCTCTCCCTTTATACTCCCTTGCCTTAAGATCCCCTGCACTGCGAATAGCCAAGGAAAAACAAAATAAACAAAGCCCTCTGCAATTTCCAGTGTTTCTCTTGCCACTCTAAGAATAACCACCTGGCTTTACGTGTGCCCTAGAAAGGTTTCATCGGCCATGTGTCCTCTACCACTAAACTAGAACCCCAGTGTGATCTGAAACCTTTAAATGTTTAAGGTTAAGAACTTAAATGTTCTTAATCTTTTAGAGGACAGGGAACTCTGTGAGAATGTATGTTAAGAACTTGGACCCTCCTCTCAGAATACAAGGTACACATGTAGCTGTATTAAAGTGTATCCAGGATTTTGGTTTTATTCAGGAATGGCGAGGCCAGCAGATGAGGAGACAGTGCCATTAAAAGAAAAGGTGGTTCGTTACTTAAAATTCCCAGAGTAAAGGGACACGGGATACTCTGCAAGGCCACATGGGGAAATAGTAGGGTCAGTCAGGATGTGAGAGGAAAGCCTGAGCCAGAGCCCTTCTCGGGGTTTTCAGAAGGGAAGGCTGAGGCAGAGTAGATGTGCAGAGTAGGGTTAGGGTTACATAGCCTGAATAATGTTGTGAGACTCCGAGCTGTGCGGTGATCCCTGCTTGTCCATCCCTGGTGCTGGGGCGATATAGGACAGAGGAAACACTGGTTTGCTGTGTGAGTTTGACGACCAAAGTGGTTATCGGTATGGGCTCCCTCCATTGGTTTGCATGCTCGCAGGCCAGCTGTTTGCTATCTCTAGGAATGAGCGGGCCCAGGGAGGGCCTCCTTATGCAAGGCAACCAAGATGTCAGGACGCGATTAAATGTAGAAAACAGAATACACAATTAACACAATATTGCACACACACAATTTTATGTGCTACTTGAGTGACTTTTTGGCCTCCTGAAGCCCATCTGCAGACCCCAGGTTTAAACTCCACCTTGGGCTCTGGGGGCTCCATGCCTTTGTACACGGGATTTGGGTTTATGTTTCCTTGTCACGAGAAGGTTTGTTAATTTTCTATTAAACCAACAGAATGTAGCAACCGCTCAATTTTTTTATGGTAAAGCTTTTCTTTTTGCTTTCTTTGGAGTTTTATGCCAGGAGTTTATTTGTGGGTATTTTGCGCTGAGAGGGATAAGCCTGCACCCCTAATTGCTGCATCAAGTCTGTGCTCACAGGGCGTCCTGATGACATTTTAAATACATGGAAATTTTTGAATGCATGAAAACATCTAGTGCTGATTCTCTGCTGCATTTTTGCTCTGGCACCTGCTCCTCTCTTCTTGGAATTTATCTCATTGCCTAATTCTGTACATTGTCTCCAAACCTTTCATTAAGCATTGTTGGAAATTTTGCTTTTTAACCTCAGCATCCCCGCTTATCTTTTGAACAAAAACAGAACCATCTCTGACTACTAGGCATTTCCTCGAGTGAAAAGCTCCCCATCTCGCCTTTTCTGACTTTTCAGAGCATGAAATGGCTGTACTAATCCTGTTGGCCTTAAGGCAAGGGCTTTGCAGAGTCAGACAAAGGGGGACCGTCTGCTCCCAGCTTGGATCTTTCAGAGGCCAGAGGCAGAAACTTTTTAACATTATACCAACTTGTAGTCAAAAATCTGCCTACCCTTGCTTTGTTTTGGCTGCAGTTATGAAAGAAGTAAATTCTTGGAGTGTTTCCTCTGGATGTAACCATCAGTTTCTCAGTGCCCTGAGTACTATATTGTATACGTTTCCAGAGGTTGGGTGCTTTTTCTCAAGTTTCAGCAATCAAACAAAAGGGGTGTTAGGAATTCTGGAAGTTTCCTTTTGATGGTTGAGTGGATATTTCTCAAAGCCAAAGGTGCTTTGGCTCTAAGTCAACAAATTGAGTTGCAACTTTGTGCTTTGGGCAAGGTGCTTTGTAGGGCACAAGGACTGAGTGGTGCTTCAATCTCTCAGAGGGATTTAAGATAGCGCTTACTCTTAAGGGGCTACAACTAGTTAGTAGTGAGTGACACACGTTCAAGTAACCATTTGTGTCTGTATTTAACATGGAGTTACTGTATAACTTCTGCGGCAGAGCATCAAGATATTTCATCCAGGGTTGATGGGGGTGGGGGTGTTGGAGGGGCAGGGAAAATGGGAGATGGGCATGGAGGAGGGCACTTGTTGGGAAGAGCACTGGGTGTTGTATGTAAGTGCTAAATCGTGGGAATCTACTCTCAAAGCCAAGACTATACTGTATACACTGTATGTTAGCTAACTTGACAATAAATTATTTAAAAAAAAAAAAGAGTACACTTACCATTATGTGCTCTGAGTAATGTATAGAACTGAATCGTTATATTGTACACCTGGAACTAATATAACACTGAATGTTAATTTTTCTTTTAAAAAATAATTAAAATTTAAATTTCAAAAAAAAGACAGTTCATCTAAAAGTGAGAAAATTGTGGGCTCCTGGATGGCTCAGTCGGTTAAGCATCTAACTTCGGCTCAGGTCATGATCTCGTGGTTTGTGGGTTCAAGCCCCACATCAGGCTCTGTGCTGACAGCTTGGAACCTGGAGCCTGCTTCATATTCTGTGTCTCCCTGTCTCTTCCCCTCCCCTGCTCATACTTTGTCCCTCTCAAAAATAAACTGTAAAAAAAATAAATAAATAAAAGTGAGGAAATTATATATGTCCTTCCCTCCAAAAGAATCCATTTACAATGTACTATGGAGATTCAGATTCAGGAAAAATTTTGAGTGGGAACAGAAAAGATTTTGAGTTGGACCTCTGGTGGACTGAATTTTATACCTGTCCTCAAATGGAGTGAATAATGGCAGAGAGTCCTGCCTGGACAGGAAGGTAGGAGATGAGCAGATGGAATATGTCAGAATAAGAGAGATGAAATGCTACGGGCCTTCCATAAGGTCAATAATATCAGGTTAGTGAAATCATAAAAGACTTCCCAGAAAAAGGGATTAAGAGAGTCCTTGAGTAGGACTATGGGATTAGGGGATTTTAGTAAACATTTATTAGTGGACAGAGGAAGGAATGAATCTACATAGTAGGTACACTATGAGCAAAAGTATAAAAGTAGGGATATATTCAAAGCATATTTCTGGGGCTCCTGGGTAGCTCAGTCGGTTAAGTATCTAACTTTGGCTCAGGCCATGATCTTGCAGTCGGTGAGTTTGAGCCCCATGTCAGGCTCTGAGCCAGCCCAGTGTTTGGAGCCTGCTTTAGATTCTGTGTCTACCTCTCTCTGCCTCTCTCTCTCTCAAAAATAAAATAAAATAAAAATAAACCTTAAAAAAACATAATTCCAAATTGAAATGAATAACAAGCAATGGGAGATAGGCAGAGAAAGGCAGGTTACAGACAGATCATTGAGGGCTTTGAGTAGCAGACCAAGGAATCTTGCTCGTTTTAGGCCATGAGGAGCCATTAAAGCTTTTTGAATAGATGAGCAACCCAGTCAAAGTGTTTAAAAATAATCAGTCTGGGATCGATAAATGGATTGGAGCAAGAATAGATGGGAAGATAGATGATTTTGTAAGGGACAAGGGCCCATGGCTTAGAGTTAACTGCAAAATTATTTCATGATGTTAACTCCTACCCCAAGGGGCTTATAGAGAAGTTGGCAGCTCCTTATGCATCCTTTATGGTGACCAGCACAGTCTTGAGAAGGTGTGTGCACCACCATGCTCACTGGCTTGCAGGCATTCCTCAAGTGTTAGAGCCAGTCCAGTATTTTCTGAGAAATGCATATAACAGTTCTGGCAGAAAAGACAAGACTAAAATTTCATATCTTCTTCTGCTTTCCTTTGTGAAGTCCCCCTTTTAAAAAATTTTTAAAAGAATTTTGCCACAGGCCTCTTTCAAAAATTGATCTAACCTTGCATTAAAAGTAGGTCTTTCTGGTCTTCAAGGTAAAATATTAGAAGGCATCAGGATGGCATCTAAGAGAAAAGCTTGGGGCTAGACATCTATTTGTATGTTTCATTGATGGCAGACAGACTGTTCCAAGTATGCACCCAGGAAGCCCATGGCTTTAGAGTCTCCACTTTTGTGGGGTATGTTTGTGGGACTATCTGCCGTTCATAGCTGCCTGCTGGATTGTTTCACCAGTGCAGTGGCTTGGGCTTTACATGGTATAAACATGATTCATCAAGACTCAGGACATGTTTCTGTGGGCAAAATTTCTTGTCAGGATTTCCAAGTAAATGTGGCCATCTCTGCTGTCCACCTTTGGAATTTTATAGGACTTCTTGTCCCAAATTATTTCATTTTAATCTATTACTGCCTCAACTACACCTTGTTGGGCAAGGATTAAGATTGTGGGAAAGCATATAAAGGTCTTTCTTTTGTGTCCCCAGTTGCTTGCTTGTTTGTGTACTTCCTCCTTTCCTACCCTCTTCCTTCCTCCCTTCAGTAGTGAGACATTTTAACAGTGCAAAAAAGCATAATGCATATATACAGGCACATATGTATATAACCAGTATTTGTCCTCCCACAACTGAGATTCAAGAGTTGTTACCAGGGGCGCCTGGATGGCTCAGTTGGTTGGGCGTCCAACTTCTGTCCGACTTTGGCTCAGGTCATGATCTCATGGTTCGTGGGTTGGAGCCCTGCTTTGGGCTCTGTGCTGACAGCTAGCTCAGAGCCAGGAGCCTGTTTTGGATTCTGTGTCTCCCTCTCTCTGACCCTCCCCTGCTCACGCTGTCTCTCTCTTTCTCAGAAATAAATAAAACATTAAAAATTTGGGGGGGGGAATAAAAGAGTTGTTACCATTTTGCCCTGTTTGTCTCAATTTTTAAAAATCATTGCAGATAAAGTTGAAGTTCCCTTTGACTTCCTTAATTCTATTTCCTGCTCTACATAGAGGCAGCTTCTATCTTGAATTTGGTTTATATAATTGCAGTCCATCTTTATAACTTAATATTAGGAAAAAAATCTTTGTTTTGTGTTTTAAGAGTTGTATTTCTCTAAATGGTATCATATCACATGTATCATTTTACAACTTTTAAAATTCAGTATTCTGTTTTTATCAATCCACATTGACACGGTTTGATTAATTTGATTTGTCCATTTTAGTTGTTACATAGTATACTAGTATTCACTTATATACATTTTATTATCTATTTCCTTACTGATGAACATTAAATTTTCTAGATTTTTATGATTACAGCATGTCTCAGACTTTTTTTTGACATAGCTCCTTGTGTATATGTATGGCATTTTCTCTAAGATATTTACCCAGAGATGGAATTGTACTGGCTCCTTGTTAGTCCATAGCACAGATTATTTGGCTGACAAAGGCGTAACTTCTTAGATGTTGAAGAGCATCTCAGAGCATCATTCTGACTGGCACTCAGTGAAAACGGAAAACTTGAAGTTTGAATTTTATTGCAAACCCAGGACCAAGAAATTTTTCTCAAGTCCTTCAACTAGTTAGCTTCATGGAACAAATAAATGCACATGTTAAATATAAGGGATATTAAACAGTAAAATGTATGGCTTTTTAATAGATCATTATAAAAGTGACTTATTATTCTTCCTGCCCTTTTATTTATTTATTATTTTAAAATTTAAATCCAAGTTAGGTAATATATAGTGTAATAATGATTTCAGGAGTAGAATTTAGTGATTCATCACTTACATATAACACCCAGTGCTCATCCAGCAAGCTCATCCCCTCAGTGCCCATCACCCATTTAGCCCGTCCCCCAACACAACACCCCACCAGCAACCCTCAGTTTGCTCTCTGTATTTAAGAGTCTCTTATGGTTTGTCTCCTTCTGTTTTTATCTTATTTTTGCTTCCTTTCCCCTATATTCATCTGTTTTGTTTTTTAAATTCCACACGAGTGAAATCATATGATATTTGTCTTTCTCTGACTTATTTCACTTAGCATGGTACAGTCTGGTTACATCCACGTTGTTGCAAATGGCAAGATTTCATTCTTTTTGATCACTGAGTAATGTTTCAATGGGTGTGTGGTGGGTGTGCACACCCCACACATTCTTTATCCATGCCTCAATCAGCAGACATTTGGACTCTTTCCATACTTTGGCTATTGTTGATAGCGCTGCTATAACATTGGGGTGCATGTGCCCCTTCAAGGCAGCATTTTTGTATCCTTTGGACAAATATGGTATAATTGCTGAGTCATAGTTCTACTTTTAATTTTTTGAGAAACCTGCATACTGTTTTCCAGAGTGGCTGCACCAGTTTGCATTCCCACCAGCAGTGCAAAAGTGTTCCTCTTTCTCCATCTTCCTGCCCTTTTAAAATTCATAAAATAGGGGCGCCTGAGTGGCTTAGTCGGTTAAGCGTCCGACTTTATCTTAGGTCATGATCTCGCGGTTCGTGGGTTCGGGCCCCGCGTCGGGCTCTGTGCTGACTGCCAGCTCAGAGCCTGGAGCCTATTTCAGAGTCTGTATCTCCCTCTCTCTTTGACCCTCCCCTGCTCACGCTCTCTCTCTCTCTCTCTCTCTCAGAAATAAATATTTTAAAAAATAATAAAATAAAATTCATAAAATAATACAGGCTCATTGTAAATAATTCAGATACTATCAAAATATGCACTGTAAAAAGTTTATGTGTCTCCTCACCGTCTTATTTCTGGTTGGTTTGGAATGTATCTTTCCAATTTTTTTATATGCAAAATCGAATACACATGTATATTTACTCACCTATATATTTCTCCATTTTGATTTTTAAGGGAGATGAGATTGTACAGAGCAATAGACCAAGGACATTTTTCTGTGTCAGTATGTGAAGATTCTTTTTAATGGCTGTATGGTGTTCCGTAGTGTGATTGACCACAGTCTAATTGTCCTCTTCTTGATGGATGTTTAGGTTTATTTACAATTAAAAACAAGCTCTTTTTGCAAATTGTAGTTGCTTAGTCCCATTCCTGGGTATATATAATGGACTGCAAATTCCCTTCACTTATGAGTTGGTTCTTTATAATTTATCCTGTCCCCATAATAGATAAAAGCAGTAAAGACTGTCTAGGACATGTTTTCTCACTTGTAGAAAGAACAGTTTATATGTCTGGCAATGACATTCCTTGTAGTTCCCATCAGTGTTCCTTCCCCTTGTATATTTCATGCTTACTATATGAATGGCAACACTCAAGTCCCAAGACCCATGATTGTGCAGTATTAAAAATGTGAGTGAAAAGTTGACCCACCCTTTTGTCATCTTTATAAAGAAGGAAATATGGGGCGCCTGTGTGGCTTAGTCGATTAAGCGTCTGACTTCGGCTCAGGTCATGATCTCACAGTTCATGGGTTTGAGCCCTGTGTCAGGCTCTGTGCTGACAGCTAGCTCAGAGCCTGGAGCCCATCTTCAGATTCTGTGTCTCCCTCTCTCTCTGACCTTCCCCTTCTCTCCCTGTCTCTCTCTCTCTCAAAAATAAATAAAACATTACAAAAAAATTTTTTAAAGAAGGAAATATGCAGTACCAATTGAAAATTGATGGCTAAGTTTACCCAGAGATATACACATTTGAATTCAGAGCAAACTTTATATACTTATAGTCACAACGCATGTTTTGCCTTCTGAAAATGGCTAATATCATGTGGGCAGAGATTTCCGTCTAATTCAGAAAAGCTTTCAGGAAGAGAGGAGATTTCATTGAGGTTTACAGACTAGAAAAGCTAGTCTGGATTGTTGTTTAGCTTCTAGGTACATCCTTTTAGCTGTGTCTCAAGGTGGGGCTCATTAAAAGCTTTTCCACTTTGTGTCTGATATTAATGTCTGAACAGTGGGTTTTAATTAGAAACTGTTTCAAATTCATGATCTTTATGTGACAAGTGTTGATCTCCTAGGATCCCACAGCACATCCATGGCTCTGGGGACTACCCAAGCTTCTGAGCAGTTTGTGGTTTGCAGCATACCCAGTCACCACACACTCTCCCACTTATTTTTGCTCCAGACTTTCCACTAGTTGGTGCCTGCACTTTAAAACAAAGGTCTGGAATCTTTTTCCATTTCAGGATCTGGAAGGAAATAGCCTGGCTGGACCAGTAGAGCAGAGTGTCTTTTCAAAGGTCTTTCTTTTTTAAAAAATTTATTTATTTAAGTAATCTTTACACCCAGTGTGGGGCTTGAACTCATGACCCCAAGATCAAGAGTTGCATGCTCCTCCAGCTAGCCAGCCAGTGACCCTGGAGTGTCTTAAAGGATCTAATTACTAAGATTTTTGCCAGGCCCACTTTTAGCAGAATCAGGATATGGGTTTTTTAGGGGATTTTTTGTTTTTTTTTTACACAACTCCAGCCATTTTCATATAAGCAGCTGCCACAAGCATTAGGAATTGCTGACCTTTTCATCTTATTTTTAAAAAAAAACAACTCTAGGCTCGTTATAAAAACCAAGTCAGCTGGATGCTTTATTTCAATGTCACAAGTCCCAAAGTACACGATATTTCCCTTGGACCTTCTCGTGGGAAACCCGTAAGATCATCAACCTTTTTAAGGTTTCTGTCATTCCAAAGGCAATGTGAAGCTGATACTCAAGACTGAGTGTTCTGCTCTGTAGTTCATTTTCTGATCTGACTTTACCTTTGACCTCCAAGCTCCCGGATCTTCTTTGTTAGCCTTAGCCTTTCTCTCCCTGGCTCAACAGGAATGTGACAGTGGTTGCTTACAGTGACAACACTGCCCTTAGCTCTCCAAAGTCTCCTTTAGACTGAGTGAGCCAGGCTTTGGATTATTGAGCTTCACCAGGGGTTGGTGCCTTCCCCTCTGGGAGCAGCTCTGGCCTCCTTCTTACACCTTGGCCCCAACTGACTCAGCTGGGTAATGGTGTACCCTGAAATGTACAGGTGTGATTTGACAGGAGCTTTTCACCCTTTACAAACTGGGCTCCCTAATGAGAATGTAGGCTCACAGAGCAATCATTCACGTGTAGGTGGCCTGTAAGGAAAGTTTTAACAAAAGAGTTGGTTAAGAAGCTGATTTATTTCCTTGCTTTAACTCTTGTCATGTGCTGAGTGGGGGCGGAAGAGGAGGGGAGGGTGGGAAACGGCACTGCTGAAAGCATTTATCTTCATTTCTGCCATCTCCCAGTGTTTATTACCCTGTGATCGACAGATGAGGAAAGCTGCCAGTCAAACCCACGTTCAGCACATTTCCATTTCCCTTCACTGCAGATTTTAGGCTTTGGAAATCTTTATCCTCTTTGCAGCAATAAAGGTCGTTTCCCTCCTGCTGCTGACAAGTCCAGGACCCACTGGTCCAATTCTACTCACTTGTGCTTCCACCAAACAGTAAAAGCTGCAGGAGTCTCAGCAATTTAAGACAAGTGATTGGTGAGAGCCGTTCAGTGTTTGAGTCAGTCATATGCTCTGTTCATCTTTCTCTTTTACCTCTTTCTCCCTCAGTCCTTCTACCCTCTCCTGTCTTTGCCCTCCTTTTGATGCTGAGGCACCCCCGTGAGCAGCTCCATGTGTAACAGCGAGACGATGATGGCCTCCCCAGTTTCATTCCTGGCTTCTCTCAGGGACCTGCCAAAGCCAGTGTCCTCCCAGCAACAGAGGTTGTGGGATCCTGGAGTAAATGGCAGTTTGGGGGGGATGTGGAAGCGGAGGTAGAGCAGTTCTTAATGCTCTTATCCACCTGCTTGTTTTCTGTCAAAGGTAGAGGCTTTGAGGAAATCCTGCCTGGTGGGAGAGAATGTTAGGTTTTTAGCTTCTGTTTTTGTTTGGGGGTTATTGGGTTTTTTTTCCTGTATCTCTCTTGAACCCTGTGGGTTTTGGAATGTTGTTCCCGATAATCTTTCAGGAGCATGTGTTCTTGTGAGCTTATTTGTTTTTGTCTTAAATAATGTTTGTGGGTGGAAGAAAGGTAATCATATTCATTTCTTTGAAAATGGATGTTCTGCTTTCATAATTACTTGTCCCAATTACATCATTAGTATAAGTGTTAGATAATTGCTTCATTAGGATATATATATTGAAGAAGGGCAGATCTACAGAATGGTGATGAAAACAGGCCTTAGCCTGTTCTTCATCTACCCACAGGAGCATCTTAGCTTGACTTCAGAGAGCTAGAAAGTACCATTCACCCTGCTAATAGTCAAGATTAATCCTGGATTTTAATATAATGGGAGGAAGGAGTGAGGACCTGGTGAAGAGCAGCTTACTCTTACTGCTTTAGGGTGGAATAACACTGCTGAATTTCAGATGACACTGGTACATTCACGGCAGTGTGATTGAATCATTGATGATCCCTGAGTTAGAAAGCAAAGTATCCTTGTGGATACCCCACCACTTTGGGCTTTTCTGAAAGTCACTAGGTCTAGTGGCATGAACCCTATGCTGTTGACCTCTTTGAATGGCTTTTTAAAGGAAAATGACCATACCCACTCTAGAGGTTACCTTCTCCTATCAGAACTGTTTCCTGTAGATTTGAGTGTGACCCTGATTTCACACTTTGTCTGCGAATAATTTTGGGTGCGTGTCTCTAGTTATGCAACTCTTCTTTCAAGAGTATGTTAAAAACTAATGCCATTACTGCATGCTTCCACTCACATGAGGTATCCAGAGTAGTCAAATTCATAGAAACAAAGTAGAATTTGGGTTACTAGGGAAAGGGGGGAAGAGGAAGGGGAATTGTTTAATGGGTATAGAGTTTTACATTTGCAAGATGAAAAGGTTCTGGAGATTTGTTTCACAACAGTGCGAATATATTTAGCACTACTAAACTGGGTTAAACTAGTAAACACTACCAAACCACTTAAAAATGGTCAAGACAGTACATTCATGTCATGTGTTTTTCATCACAGTTTTTAAAAACATTAATACCAGATCTTTGTACTACTGACTCTGGATAGGAAGGCTCTATCCACTGCTCTGGCCCTAATGAATATGAGATTAATATCTCTTCCTCTCTTAGCGTGTTGTAAAACTTACTCTGCTGTGGTCACACAGTCCTGGTTTGAGTTGTTTTGAGACAGTTTTTGATGAAGCTGTGATATGTAGAAATAGTTCATAGCTGTTTCTTCTCCTTTCCCTGCATTGTTCTAGCCTCAAGAAAAATTGAAGACTTGGTTTCAGTTATAGGTAATATACTCAGAATTGAAAACCTAAAAACCTACTTTTCTCTCCAGAGGAAATCCTTTTGTTTCCATCAGGCAGTTTTATGATTGCTGGGTTTCCATGCAGTGTGTTTTCTATAAATAAAAACTATTTTCTTATTCTCATGCAAACCACAGGTTTGCATATAAACATACAGTAGAACATTCTTCAGCCATTAAAAAGAAGTAAAGGACTGATACGTGCTACAGCATGGATGAACTTTATAAACATGGTGCCAAATGAAAGAAGCCAGACACAAATAGTCACCTATCCGTATGATTCTATTTAGATGAAATGTCCAGCCTATGAAGGCAAAACCATAGGGACTGAAAATAGTGGTTGCCTAAGGTTAGGGAGAGAGTGGGGCAGAGTGGAGGGAGTGACTGCTAATGGGTAAGGTGCTGATGGAGAGGGAGGGGGGTGATGAAAGTGTCCTGAAATTAGGTAGGAGTGATGGTCCTTGTAATTGGTTTTGATAATGGTTGCCCAATGGTATGAATAGTAAACACCTCTTGGATTATATACTTTTACGTAGGTGAATTGTATGATGTGTGGATTATATCTCAATAAAGCTGTTGTTTTTAAACAAACTATATCATCTGGTCATTTTCTTCAGTGTCATAACTGTAAATGAGCACTGTAAATGGGAACTAAGAGAGATTTCTACCCTTTGAGGAAGTCTTGTTATCTGCCATCAGGGACTCTTTCCAGGTCTGCAGGCTATAAAATAATTGACTGTAGCCTTAGATGAGATTTTTTTAAATGGTGATAAGGTGACAAAGTGAGTATGACAGTGCTTAGTTATATTTCCTTCTTAAAGCAGATTTAAAGACTGCATTTGAATGAAACTTTCTGGAAAGAAGAATAAGTGTTCTTCCTAGGATGCCATTCACTATATACTTAGAGAGGAAGAATGCTTTTTATGTCCAAATAATCCCATGTTATATTACTCTAAGAATTATTTTTCACAGACAGAAACCAATTTATTTATTTACAAAGAACATAGATAGTCTGTAGGGAAAAACTTATAATAACCAAACATAAAAATGCACATAAGATATGGGTAGGTACAGTATGTGCTAAAAAAATACAGTGAGCCAATCAATAAAAAGATACTCACCAGTACTTGAAATTATTAAAGAAATTCAAAGGGATACCAAAAGGGATTGCCATATTTTACTTCCCAAATTAACCAAAATTTATATTGAGTATCTTTTTGTAATTAAAAAAATTTTTTTAATGTTTATTATTTATTTTTGAGAGAGAGAGAGACCGAGTGTAAGTAGAGGAGGGTTAGAGAGAGAGGGAGACATAGAATCCAAGGCAGACTCCAGGCTCTGAGCTGTCAGCACAGAGCCCAGTGTGGGGCTTAAACCTATGAACTAACTGCGAGATCATGACCTGAGCTGAAGTTGGATGTTTAACCTACTGACCTGCCCAGGTGACCCAATATTGAGTAGTGTTTTTTAATATAGTTTTATTGAGATATAATTCACATACTGTATAGTTCACCTTTTTAAAGTATAAAGCTCAGTCCTTTCTAGTATATTCACAGAGTTGTGCTACCATTGCCTCTCTGTATATTTCAGAATATTGTTTATCACCTTCCCATACCCATTAGCAGTCACTTCTCCCTTCCCCCTTTACCGGTTTTTCCAGCCCCAGGCAGCCACTAATCTACTTTTTGTCTCTATAGCTTTGCCTATTCTAGACATTTCCATTTCGTATAAATGGAATCATACAATATGTTGTCTTTTGTGACTGGTTTTCTAAAAAGAACTTTGAAAAGTTGATAAATTGTTCGGTTGGACCTGCCCTGGAGTTTCTGGTCTCCATTCTACTGACCAATTAGCAAGCTGGGTTTTGGCCTTATACCACAACCAAGCCGAAAGACAGTAATTGTGTTTCCAGGCTGATGAGTCTTTGGCCCCCAGCCCCATTTTTATTCTATCTTCCCAGCAGCATCACAGTCAGAGATGGCCGTTCTGAAATAGGCAGCCTCAAATGGAACAATTTTATAGGACTGAAATATAATTTAATTGTTTCCTTCTTTGTAACTTGCCCTTTTTTACCCTCCCTAATTAGCTTTTCTGATACATTTGCTAATGATTCTCATTGTTCCTTATTTTCACTGTACTGTTGAATCATACTCTTCACTTTCCTGCTCTGAGAACAGATCTTGGAGAGAGGCTAAAAGCTGTTTTTGAAAAAAGGTTTCTAATTCTCTTTTCCAAGCCACAGAACAGAGGAGTCTGAGAGAAGCAGAGGCAGAGAGAGGCATCATGCAGGCTATCAGGTTTGGTAGAGCTCACCTACCACGTGACTGTCAGGACTGTTAAGGTTTGATCCCTAGGGCCACCTGGGTGGCTCAGTCCATTGAGCATTCAACTTTGGCTCAGGTCATGATCTCATGGTTTGTGAGTTCAAGCCCCACGTCGGCTCTGTGCTGACACCTCGGAGCCTGGAGCCTGCTTTGGATTCTGTCTCCCCCCCCCCACTCTCTCTGCCCCTCCTCTGTTCATGCTCGCTCGCTCACTCTCTCTCAAAAAAAAAAAAAAAAAATTAAGAAAATAAAAAATATGGAAAGATTTTATCCCTAGACTCATTCCCGAGGTTTCCAGCCTACAAGTTGAAGACCTGACTCAGAGAATGAGACTTGACAGCTTGATTTTGCTGTTCTCTGATGGTTGGCCAGGATCACTATATTTAAGTTTCTTTTTCTCCTTATTTTATCTTTGTCATAATCATTCTTATTTACTCTTTTGCTCTGAGGATTCATGGAAAGAACTCTGTGGTCATATGATAGAAAGTGAACTGCCAGTATCCTTATACACAGCTGCTGTTTCCACTGTCTCCTAGAGTATGAGTGAGTCTTGGGCTCTTTTCTATTTTTTTTTTTTTCAATTAATAGACCTTTTTTTTTTTTTTTTGAGCAGTCTTAGGTTTACAAAAAAAAAAAAAAAAATCAAGTGGAAAGCACAGAGAGTCCCTATATGCCTCCCTTAGAGCACCCCCCACCATCAACATCCTTCACCAGAACAGTACACTTGTTATATATAACCCATGAACCAACGCTGACACATCATTATCATCCAAAGCCCATAGTTTACATTAAGTTTCACTCTTAATGTTAAGTACTATAGGTTTGGGCAAATGTATGATGACATGTATCTACCATCATAGCATTATACAAAATAGCTCACTGCCCCCCAAAATCTCCTTGGTGGTACAACTATACTTTCTTCTCTCCCCTAAACTCCTAGCAATCACTGACCTTTTTGCTGTGTCCATAGTTCTGGCTTTTCCAGAATAAAACATAGTTAGAATCACAACATGTATAGTTTTTTGCTTCTTTCACTTAAATTTCTTCCGTGCCTTTTCATGGCTTGATAGCTTATTTCTTTTTAGAGTTGAGTAATATTCCATTGTATGGTTGTACCATAGTTTACTTATCCATTCTCCTATTAAAGGACATCTTGGTTGCTTCCAAGTTTTGGCAGTTATGAGTAAAGCTGCCATAAACATCTGTGTGTAGGTTTTTGTGTGACATTTGCTTTCAACTGATTTGAGTAAATACCGAGGAGCATGATTGCTGGATCATATGGTCAAAAGTATGTTTAGTTTTGCAAAGAAACCGCCAAACTGTCTTCCAGAGAGGCTGTACCATTTTGCATTCCCACCAGCAGGGAATGAGAGTTCCTGTTGTTTTGTAGCCTCTTCACCATTTGGTGTTATCAGTGTTTTGTATTTTAGCCATTGTGATAAATGTGTAGTAGTTTCTCATTGTCATTTTATTTTGCAGTTCCCTAATGAGAAATGTTGTTTAAGCATCTTTTCATATGCTTATTTCTGTGTATCTTTGGTGAGGTATCTGTTCAGATTTTTTGCCAGTTTTCAAATCAGGTTGACTTGTTACTGTTGAGTTTTAAAGGATCTTTCTGGGGTGCCTGGGTGGCTCAGTCAGCTAAGCTTCTGACTCTTGGTTTTGGCTCAGGTCATGATCTCATGGTTTGTGGATTGAGCCCCGAGCCCCAAGTTGGGCTGTGTGCTGACAGGGCAGAGCCTGCTTGGGATTTTCTCTCTCCCTCTCTGCTCCTTCCCTGCTCCCCCTCCCTCTCTCTCAAAATAAATAGATTAGCTTTTTTTTTTAAGAATGTGATACTTTTTATTTATTTATTTTTTTAAGTTTATTTATTTTTTGAGAGAGAGAAAGAGTGCAAGCTAGCAAGAGAGGCAGAGAGAGAGGATCCCAATTGGGTTCCGCACTGTCCACACAGAGCCCACTGCAGGGCCCAAACTCAGGAACCATGAGATCATGACCTGAGCCAAAATCACTCAATTGATTGAGCCACCCAGGCATTCCAATAGATAACCTTTTAAAGAAAATATTAAAAAATAAAAGTTCTTTATATATTTTGGATACTAGTCCTTTATTGGATAAATGTTTTGCAAAATTTTCTACCAGTCTGTGGCTTGTCTTTTCATTCTTTTTTAATAGTGTCTTTTACAGAGCAGAGGCTTTTAATTTTAATGAAGTCAACTTTGTCATTTTTTTCTTTCATGGATTGTGCTTTTGGTGGAAAAGTCTTTGCCAAACCCAAGGTCACCTAGATTTTCTCTTATATTATCTCCTAGGAATGTTATCGGTTTCTGTTTTACATCTAGGTCTTTGATCCAATTTGAGTTAATTTTTGTGAAAAGTACAAAGTTTGCATCTAGATTCATATTTTTGCATGTGGATGTCCAGTTGTTTCAGCATCGTTTATTTACTAAAAAAAAATTTTTTTATAGTTTATTTATCTTTGAGACAGAGTCAGAACATGAGCAGGGGAGGGACAAAGAAAGAGGGAGACACAGAATCTGAATAAGGCTCCAGGCTCTGAACTGCCAGCCACAGAACCCAATGTGGGGCTCAGACCCATGAACAGTGAGATCATGACCTGAGCCGAAGTCGGTGCTTAACCAACTGAGCCACCCAGGCGCCCCTCAGCATCATTTATTGAAAAGACTATCTGTATTGAATTGCTGTTGTTCCTTTGTCAAAGGTCAGTCGACTCTGGGTTCATTTCTGGGCTTTTTATTCTGCTCCATTGATCTATTTGTCTATTCTTTCGCCAGTGCCACACTATGTTCCTCACTAGCTTTATAGTAAGTCTTCAAGTCAGATAGCATCAGTCCTCCAATTTTGTTCTTTTCTTGCCTATTGGGTTGGCTATTCTGGATTTTTATGCCGTTCCAGATAACCTTTAGAATTTGTCAGTATTTATAAAGTAATATTCTGGGATTTTGATTGATTTCATTGAACCTATAGATCCGGTTAGGTAGAATTGACATCTTAATAGTATGTGAGTCTTCCTATCCATGAACACGATATAGCTCTCCAATATTTCTTTTGTGATTGTTGTCATTGGAGTTTTGTAGTTTTCATAGTACAGATCATAGTATATTCTGTTAGATTTATATCTAAATATTTTTCTTTTTTCGTCTGATGTAAATTGTATTTTTAATTTCTTTTACAAAATTTTTAATGTTATTTATTTATTGATTTTTGAGAGAGAGAGAGAGAGAGAGAGACAGCATGAACAGGGAAGGGGCAGAGAGAGAGAGAGAGAGAGACGCGCGCCCGTGCACGCGAGTCCAAAGTAGCCTCCAAGCTCTGAGTTGTCAGCATAGACCCTGATACAGGGCTCAAACCCACAAACTGTGAAATCATGACGTGAGCTGAAGTCGGATATTTAACCAACTGAGCCACCCAGGTGCCCATGTATTTTTAATGTCTAATTTGAATTCCAGTTACTCGTTTATTCACTGCTAGTATATAAGAAAGCAATTGATTTTTTTTTAACATTTATTTAGTTTTGAGAGAGAGAGGCGGAGTGTTATCAGGGAAGGGGCAGACAGAGAGGAAGACACAGAATCTGAAGCAGTCTCTAGTCTCTGAGCTGTCAGCACAGAGCCTGATATGGGGCTCGAATCTACAGGCTATTAGATCATGACCTGAGCTGAAGTTGGACGCTTGAACTTAACCCAGGTGGCTCAGTCAATAGAAAATTGACTTTTTCTGTATTAACCTTGTATCCTGCAACCTTGATATAATCATAATCACTTAATAGTTTAAGAGTTACTTTTGGGGTGCCTGGGTGGCTCAGTCGGTTAAGTGTCAGACTTTGGCTCAGGTCACGATCTCACGGTTTGTGCATTTGAGCCCCGCGTTGGGCTCTGTGCTGACAGTTAGCTCAGAGCCTGGAGCCTGCTTCAGATTCTTTCTCTCTCCCTCCCTCTCTCTCTCTCTCTCTCTCTCTCTCACCCTCCCCTACTCACACTGTCTCTCTCTGTCTCCCTCTCTCTCCGAAATAAATAAAACATTAAAAAATTTTTTTTAAGTTTCTTTTAAAAAAAAATTTTTTTTTTAAATATTTTTATTTATTTCTAGGCAAGAGAGAGAGACAGCGTGAGCAAGGGAGGGTCAGAAAGAGAGGGAGATGCAGACTCTGAAACAGGCTCCAGGCTCCGAGCTGGCAGTCAGCACAGAGCCCGATGCGGGGCTCGAACCCACGAACCGAAAGATCATGACCTAGGTGAAAGTCGGACGCTTAACCGACTAAGCCACCCAAGCGCCCCTTTTTAAGTTTCTTTTATTATTATTTGGGATTTTCTTTCTTTTTTTTTTTTTAAATGTTTTATTTATTTCTAGGAGAGAGAGACAGAGACAGCATGAGCAGGGGAGGGTCAGAGAGAGAGGGAGTCACAGATTGAAACAGGCTCCAGGCTCTGAGCCGGCAGTCAGCACAGAGCCCGACGCGGGGCTCGAACCCACGAACCGCGAGATCATGACCTAAGTGAAAGTCGGACACTTAACCGACTAAGCCACCCAGGCGCCCCTGGGATTTTCTAATAGATAATCATGTCATCTGTGAACAAGGCAGTTTTGTTTCTTCCTCTCCAATGTATATACCTCTTATTTACTTTTTTCTTATTGTATTAGCTAGGATTTCCACTACAGTGATGAGGAGTAGTGAGAGGAGACATCCTTGCTTGTTCCTGATCTTTGGGGGAAATCATATAGCTTCTGATCATTAAGTATGATGTTAGCTATAGGGTTTTTGTAGACATTTTCTATCCAACTGAGATAGTTCTTTTCCTAGGTTGCTGATAGTTTTTATCATGAGTAGGTGTTGAGTTTTGTCACATGCTTTTTCTATATGTATCTATTGGTATGATTATTTTATTTTTCTTCTTTTTCCCGCTGATACAGTGGATTGTATTTATTGATTTTCAAATGTTGAACAAGCCTTGTATACCTGGGATAAATCCCACTTGGTAATAGCATATAATTTTTAAAATATATTATTTATTGCATTTGACCTGCTAATATTTTGTTGAGGATATTTGCTTCTGAGATACTGGTGTGCAGTTTCCTTTTCTTTACTGTCTTTGTCTGGTCTCAGTGCTGGGGTAATATTGGCCTTATAAAATGAATTTAGAAGTAGTTCTACTTATGTTTTCTGTAAGAAATTATAGAGAATTGATGTAATTTCTTCCTTAGATGTTTGATAGAATTTACCAGTGAACCCACTTGGGTTGGTGTTTTCTATTTGAGGAAGCTATTAATGATTAATTCAACTTAATTAAGTATATGCCTATTCAGATTATCTATTTTTTCTTGTGTAAATTTTGGTAGACTCTGTCTTTCAGGCAATTAGGCCATTTCTAATAGATTATCAAATATGTGGGCATTGAGTTGTTCATAATACTCTTTTATTATCCTTTTCGTGTCCATGCATCAATGGCCCCTCTTTTATTTCTGATACTGATAATTTGTATCTTCTCTCTTCTTTATTTGGCTTGAGGTTTATCAATTACATTGATCCTTCTAAAGAACCAGCGTTTGGTTTTATTAATTTTTTTCTATTGATTTCTTAATTTTAGTTTCATAGATTGCTTCTCTAATTTTTTTTCTGCTTACATTGGATTTAATTTGCTCTTCTTTTCTTATTTCCTAAGGTGGAAGCTTAAATTACTGATTTTAGATCTTTATTTTTTCCAAAGAAGATTCTTTTTTTTAGTGTTTATTTATTTATTTTTTTGAGAGTGAGAGTGAACAAATGGGGGAGAGGGGAAGGGCAAGAGAGAGAATCCCAAGCAAGCTCCGTGCCATCACCGCAGGGCCCGACGTGGGGCCTGAACCCACTAACCGCGAGATCATGACCTGAGCTGAAACCAAGAGTTGGACATTCAACCAGTTTAGCCACCCAGGTGCCCCTATCTTTCTTCTTTTCTAGTGTATACATTTTAGTGCAGTACATTTCCTTCTAAGCACTGCTTTTGTTGCATCTAGAAAATTTTAATAAGTTGTATTTTCATCTCATTTAGTTCAAAATATTTTAAAATTTCTCTTGAGATGTTTTCTTTGAGCCATGTGTTATTTAAAGTGTGTTGCTTAATCTCCACATATTTGGGGATTTTCCACTTATCTTTTTGCTACTAATTTCGAGTTTAATTCCCTGTGGTCTGACAGCATACTTATATGATTTCTGTTCTTTTAAATGTGTTACAGTGCGTTTTGTGGCCCAGAATGTGATCTGTCTTGGCCAAGGCTGTTTTCAAGGAGAAAGTTAATGCAGAGTCTAGAGTCTTGGCATTTGACTTTAAGTCTAAAATGCTTCTTTCTCTTGGCCCTGACACATAATTTGGACTTGCTGATTATAGAGCTATACCTGTAGAGGAAAAGCATATGGAGATTGGAATAAATGATTAAAATAATTTTAACTGTAGCCATTTGTTAGACACTTACTACTTGACATTACTTTACATTTACTGTTTCTGTAACCTCTCAACGACCCTGTAAGTTGTCAGTATTATCATTATACCTGTATTACAGGTAAGAAACTGAGGTTCAGAGAGACACATAGTCATACTACAGTAAATACGAGCAGGAAGTATCAAAGTCAGGTCTAACTGATTCTGAAGCTTATATTCTCGGAAACCATACAAAAAACAAACTACAAGCCATGATGTCCTAGTTCAAGCTAGTCTTTCATCCACGACAGAAATGGGAAACTAAGTTTGCTAAGGGAATATGTGTATAATGCTGTGCCTTTGATTAGTTTCTTTCCTAAATCAGTATCACTAACAGTTCTGGTGACTTCAGCAGTGGACATTCTAGTAATGGTGTTTCCTAAGAGCACCTATCTTGGAGTTAAAAACATAGGCTATATTTATTTAGCTTGGAGTTTTCTAACCAGGGATGATTTTGGTCCCCAGGGAACATTTGGCAACATCTGGAGACAATTTTGATTGTCACAGTGGGGTGAGGGAGTAGCGGGCAGAGGCCAGGGATAGTGCTAAACACCTTACAAAGCCCAAGACCCACCACACCCCCTAAACAAAGAATTATCTGGCCCAAAATATCAGTAGTGGAGGCTGAGAAACCCTGAGTCTGGCTTGTCTATCCTGTTACTACTGAGAAAACCTGAAGGCCTCAGAAATCTCTCTGCAGTCTCTCAGGATTTAGCTTCTGAGGCTAAGTGCCTCCTGTGTAAATACTTCGAGGCTCAGTCCATTAACTCATTCTGGCACATTTCCTATACCTTCAGCTTAGTGGCCAGAAGCCTACTAAATGGCTGGGGCTTTTTAATAGGGTGATACTTTTTCTTCCTGATGTTTCCGAGAGACAGGCTCAGCTGGCTTGCAGCTCTTGCAGAAGAGAACCTGGTGACAATACACTAATCTGTTGCTGGCATCTTTTCCTCCTAATCTATGTTTACACGGCACTGAAAATCGACTCCCTGGTGCCAGGCCCCATTTCTCCTAAGCACTCTGGCACCATTGGCAGAGAACACCTCCCCAGCCTCTTCCACACAGTGCTACCATACATGTTTATTACATTGCACAGCTGTTCTCCAGAAGACATTTCTGGAGGCATGGATTGTACTGTAGCTTCTGGAGCTGGGGGTTAGAGTCTTAAACATTGTTCCCAGTTGCAGATCCACAGCACTCTTAAAGCATCTGGTTTGTTCGTTCTCTTCCTTCCTTCCTTCCTTTATTCCTTCTTTCTTTCATGTTTGTTTGTTTGTTTTTTAATTTTTTTAATGTTTCATTTATTTCTGAGAGAGGAGGAGAGACAGCATGAGCAGGGGAGGGTCACAGAGGGAGACACAGAATCCAAAACAGGCTCCAGGCTCTGAGCTGGCTGTCAGCACAGAGTCCGATGCGGGGTTCGAACCCACAAACTGTGAGATCATAACCTGAGCTGAAGCCAGATGCTTGACTAACTGAGCCACCCAGGCACCCCATAATGTTTGTTTATTTTTAATGTTTTTTTAATGTTTATTTTTGAGAGAGAGAGGCAGAGTAAGCAAGTGTGCGCGCATGTGTGTGCACAAGCAGGGAGAGGGACAGAGAAGAGAGGGAGACACAGAATCTGAAGCAGGTTCCAGGCTCTTAGCTGTGATACAGGGCTAGTACTCACAAACTACAAGATCATGACCTGAGCTAAAGTCAGACATTTAACCACTGAGCCACCTAAGCTCCCTGCATCTGGTATTTTCCTTAACTGTTTTTCTGATTGTAGCTCCCATCCTCTCCCCCAGATTTTAAGCTCCTAGAGTAAGGAGTCTGTTTCTTCAGTTTATTTTCTATCCTTCAGTTTATTTTCTATGCTCTTGCTATTAGCAACTAACATTTCATTCATCATCTATTGAGAATTCAATTTACCTTCTATTATTTTGTGTTTTATGCTTTTCCATTAAAACTTGGAGGACAGAGTCTCCTAGGTGGCTCAGTCGGTTAAGTGTCTGACTCTTGATCATGGCTCAGGCCATGATCTCATACATAGTTAATGAGATCAAGCCCCAGTCAGGCTTTGCACTGGCAGTGTGGAGCCTGCTGAGGATTCTCTCTCTCCCCCTCTGCTCCTCTCCCCACTATCTCTCACTTTCTCTCTCACACACACACAAAACAAATAACATTTGAAAAGAAAGAAAACGTCTCTTAGCTAGGCTTGCTTGCTCCATTAAAAAAATTTTTTGGAAGACGTGGTAAAGAACTACAATGGTGTGAGAGAGACTATCTATTATAATCTAGATAATAGATTAGCAAGCCAGGGAGCAGTTTGTAAGCTCAGTGATGTTGAGCCTGAATTAGAGTGACACTGAATAATTCTTTCCAGGGAAGTGGTAGACCTTAGAACTAAAAAATTACTTTCATTATTAAGGGAGCCTGCAAAAATCAAGAAAGTTTCTATTAAGAAAGTCGAATAAGGGCACCTGGGTGGCTTAGTTGGGTAAGCGTCTGAATTTGGCTCAGGTTATGATCTCACAGTTTGTGAGTTTGAGCCTCCCATCAGGCTCTCTGCTGTCAGTGCAGAGCCTGCTTTGGATCCTCTGTCCCTCATCTCTCTCTCTGCCCCTCTTCTCTGCTCATGTGTGCTTTCTCTCTCTCTCTCTCTCAAAAAAAAAAAAAAAATATATATATATATACATATATATGTATATATATATATATTTAAAGTCCAATATGTAGCTTACCCTCTTCATAACTCAGAGAAGTTCAGCAAAAGTTCCCAAGTCAGGTGTAATTATTATAGGATATCCTATAAAGGTTAAAATTATTAGGACCATAGATAATTTTATTAGGAACATGAGATAATCACTTAGAGTGACTTGCCACAGGGCCTTCAGTAGGGGTTTGAGGTCAGTGGGCTCACTGTCAGCACCCCCAATGCTATCTTTCTCAGGCCTTCTAGGACATCATGACCATTTGGGTCTGTCTTTGTAAGATTTTAAAGAATTTTGTGGTGGGGTATTGGTTTGTCTAGAATGGTATTTTGGAGCCTTTGTAGACATTTTTTCCCTAATGATCTCTCGCCCCCCCCTCCCCCGTGAAATGTTAATATTGCAGATATGCTGTATATCTGTCATATACTGCAGTATTTTGGAGGCAAGCTGGTGATTGCACTAAGATTTCCCCATGAACCAGTTTTCGCCCCCATGGGGGCAATATTGCCCCTGTTGAGAATACATAATCTAGCAGTATTATTATCTTGGAAATAAACTGTTATTTTTACCTTTCTTTACAAATTGAAACTGGGACAAGGACACTCTCAATAAACTAGTGTTGAAAGGAGGGTTCTTATGTAGTGGCTTGCTGCAACTAGAGAAGAGTGAGAACAGTACTTTTCTAGTTCAGGACATTTTCTCCGAACAACCTCTTGGCCATTTGGGAAAGACCAGGAATGACAGAGCAATAAACGTAGCTCACCAAAAGGGAGAAAAAAGCAAACAAACCTATAGGTGGCAAGACCCTTTTGCAGGGATATGCTGAGGAAGAAGATGGTGAAACTGAAGTATCTAGGTATAAAATAGTCTGTTGTTCCGAGGCTAGTAAGCTCTAACAAGTTCAGTTTCTTAAAGTAGGAGGTGATTTGCAGCCGAGAATACCATTTAGGTTGTCTAGCATGCAACAGTGTTCTTTTCTCCCAAGAGGGTTTGGCTCTGTCTGATCAAAAGGGTGGTTGTGTATGAAATGCACCTCAGAAGGAGGAGGAGGAAATGACATGTTCATGTAAATGAAATACAACTGCAAATTAAAGTGTCACCCTGTTAAAAAAAAAAATCCATTTTTTATTTAATTGGTTACCAAGGGAAAAAAATGTCATACAGAAGTGTATATCTCAGGGAAAGTTAAACCGTGAGGTGTTTCAAGTGAATTCAGATTCAAGGAAGTTCTCATAGGGTGGGGAGAGGAGGGGTTTATAAAATATTGCCTTAATAAAAATATTCTCATACTGAAAAGCTAGACTCATAAATTTCTGCTGTTGTTACATGCCAGGGGTCCAGAAGAAATGAACAAATATGACCTCATTTGTTCTTTACCGTCTCTGTCTATCTAGTCACCTGTATACTGACTGGGTGCCTCTTACCTGGAGGAAGCCTCCTTTTAAGATGTTTTATTAGGGAGAAGGTCATGTACAAAGGACGACACACTTTCTTCCAAATAGCTCTGCTACTACAAAGACATCCAGGAATGAAATGCTTTTCTGTGGGGCCTTTCTGTGTTAATGTTGTCCTCTCATTTTTTACCCCCCCGCCTGACATGTTTATGAAAATTCGTCTTTCTCTTTAGACTGAGAGCCTAGAAGACAGGACATATATGTTACCTGCCACATTGTTGGCACTAAGGAAATGAGTAATCATGGGAGGAGCTGATGAATGGGATTATGTTTCCAGTAAAATTGTTCCTGAGAGGCATGTCTGGTTTCTCTTTGAGATGGGGACTTGGCAGATGGTTCCTCCTCTTCCCCCTCTCCTGCTAATCCCAGTACATGTTGTTTTATGTTTACAGAGGAAATGTGGATAAAGACTATAATGTCATCTCTTTGTCTTCTCCCCCAAACAGGGGCAGTGATTGGTGATGGACAGTCTGCTGTGGCCAGTAACATTGCCAATACTACCTACCGGCTCCAGTGGTGGGACTTCACTAAGTTTGACCTCCCTGAAATCAGTAATGGTAAGCCAAAGTAGAGCTGGTACTGGTGGGAGAGGTGTCTCTTATTGGGGAGTCAGAACTCAGAAACCCATAGAGCATTGGCGTTCTCATCTTGTTGAACAGCTGATTGCCAGGTGCTGTTTCTACAGCTCTCAGTCAGTAGTCAGCAGACATGTTTTGAGCGCCCATCCTGAGCAACAAACTGTGGTGGCTGCAGTGCCAGGAGCAGTGCCAAGATGGATGAAGATGAAGGTGTCTCTACTCTGGGGAGTTCACCAACTGGTGGCTCATTGTCCTAAGCCTCAATGTTTAGGTGGAACCGAGAAGAAAAGAAAGAGCAGGGAGTGTAGGAACTGAGAGCTAGCCCTTGTGACCCTTGAGGAGAGACGGTGGTGATGTTAAACTCATTTGTTAATCCAGAACTGGATGGAACAAAGTGGATGGCACAGGTGGTATATGATTTACAAACACATCTGTCTGATAGTCCATTTTCCCAGCTTCCTGGGAAGTCTGAAGTCCCATGTCTCAGTTGTTCATCACAGCATTTTAAAGAATTTATTTCACTTTCTATTGAATAAAGGACTCACACTCCTGAGAAGTAGCAGTTCAGCCTCTGCTTGAATACGGCAGATGACAGGTCACACTGTCTGATGAGATGGCCTAATCCATCACTGATAAGTTCCTATTATTGTTCCTTGCTGTTATTTCCTTTCATTTGTCCTGGTTCTACCTCTGAATCTCCATAGAATAAGTCTAATGTACCTCTTGTGATGGTCCTCCAGCCATTTGAAGATAAATTGCTATTTCCCTTTCCCAGATCTTTCATATCAGGGCAGATTTCCTTCCTTGAGGTTCCTTTTACTGATCCTGGTTTTCAAATCTTTGACAGTTCTTCTCATCTTCCCTTTTGATTTTGGGGGGCCAGAACATAGTAGAAAGCTCCAGATAGGAGCTATCTAGTACATAGCACAATGGTGGTTTGGACAGTGTTGATTCAGCCTGAGATTTCAGCAGCTTTTTCTGAAGCCAGTCTTCAGTTTAGAGTCACTTCAAATTCCTGGACAGTTACTAAGAAACCGAGACTACCATTCTGTACTTACTTTTACAGTTGAATCTTTTAAAAACCAAAACAGGTTTGTATTCATTTCTATTAAATTTTATCTTAATACTGTCATCTGCAGATACTGGTTCCTCCCTCTCAGTGTCTTGTTGAACTTTGATTTAGTACTTTTCTCTCAGTCTTACATCATCTACTAATTTGATAAATACACTTTGTCTTTCTTCCTTTGGATTACTGGCAAAAATGGTGAATCAGTCAAGACATTATACCAGTCCTTCTGTTATGTTGCTCTGGGCTTTCTTTGTGTCGATTTTGGTTCATGAATTAGCACCCAGGCATGATGATCACAACTGAAGCCCACATTTTTAAAAAATCTTATCTACAAGGTATTGTAAGAGTTTGTCAGATGCCTTAAAATAACCAAGATATTCTCTGTCTGTGGCATTTCCCCATCTGCCAATCTTGGTACCCTTATCAGACCATGAAAATAAGGTTAATTTTTCATATCTTAATCTTAGTGAAACCACAGTAGCAATCATTTCTTTCTTTCTAAGTACTTACAAGCCACATGTTCAGTAATCTTTTTCTTTAACTCTGCTGGGAATCAGCTGCAATCTACTTTTTCCTTTATTGAATACCTAGTTTGCTTGTTCATCTCCAGATTTCTGGCCCAGATCTTATTTGCCATAATTTATTTATTTCAAGTTATTTTGTTTATGTTGTTTACTTTGTTTTTTTATTATAATCGGAAATACATTCAACATTCAAAAGTTTTTAAACTATAAAATAATATTACAGTGAAAAGTTTCCCAACCCTGCTCCCAGGTCCCCACCACCCCTCCCCTAGGCAGCCACAGTTAGCAGTTTCTTGTATATCTTTTCAGGGATACCTTATGTGTGTATAAATATGCAAATGCAAATGTATGTTTTCTCACCTTCTGTTTGACCCAAATGGTAACATGTTATACATACTCTTCTTTCTGCACTTTAAAATATATGTTGGTCATCTTTACATCAGTATATGAAGAGAATACTCTTTGTTTTTTAGTGAGATCATAGTAGTCCATTGTCCAAGTGGAATATCTATCTACGTTCCATTTTTTAACCAGTCATTTTTCAACCAGTCTTCCTCTGAGGAACTTTTAAGTTGCTTTCAGTCTTTCACCAAACAAACCGTGCCGCAGTTTGTTGTTTTACATATGTGCAAGAATATCTATAAGATAAATCCCTAGGAATGGAATTGTAGTTAGGAAGAGTACATACATCCGTGATTTGGGTAGATGTTGCTAAGTCACCCTCTGTAGGGGTTCTGCCGATTTCAGAACCTGCAGTCTTTGCGAATGCCTATTCCCCTAAACTCTTGCTGGCAGAATGTGTTATCGTATTTTTGGATATTTGCACTTCCAATAGGTAAAAAATAGTATGTAGGTATTTTAAGTTTGTATTTCTCATATTACACACCAGGTTGTGTGCCTCTTTATATACTTAGCCATGTGTATTGCCTTGTCTTGACCTGTCCGCGTGCTTTACTTATTTTTCTATTGTGTTGCTGATCTTTTCCTTATCAGGTCTACAGGAGCTCTTTCTAAATCAGAAAATTAACTTATAATAGGAGCTCCCTAGTTGTCATTTGTCTTTTGACTTTGCTGAAGGTTATTTTTGTCATAGAACTTATTTTAAGTAGTCAAAATTATCCAACTTTCCATTTATGGTTTCCAGATTTTGTGTCATCATTAGAAAGATCAGTTAGTACTTTTGTATTTTAGTTCCTTTACCTTCAAGTCTTTGATTCACTAGAAGTGTAACCTAGTTCCAAATAAGCAGAATATGATCCAGCTTTAATGGCTACTCATTTGTCCCACCGAGTTTATAGACTAATGCATTTGTCCCCATTGGTTTGGAATGTCATTTTCATCCTATTTTTACTTTCCTGTGTTTGTTTAGATATATTTCTAGACTATCCATTCTGTCCTAGTGATCTGTGTGATAATTCATATGAGAGTACCACAGGGGTTTGAGTTTTGAGGCTTTGTGTTTTAGAATCTAGGACCCATCTCCTCTTGTTATTACTATTATAATTTTTTCAGTAGGCTTCATGCCCTGGGCAGAGCTCAACACAAGGCTTAAACTCACAACCCTGAGATCAAGACCTGAGCTGAGATCAAGAGTCGGATGCTTAACCAACTGAGCCACCCAGGCGCCCCTCTTATTTTATAATCCAAATTTTCCTGTCTGCTCAAGTAGTTTTTGTTTTCCTGTCCATACAGGAACTGTTTTACTTCTTTCCTTTACACCATCTCCCCATCGCCCCCCGAAAAAAACCTGTTAGTATAGTTATTGTAATCACATTAAACTTATAAGTTAACTTAAGGAGATTCAACATCTTTATGGTATCTTTTTATATAAGAATGTGGTATGATTTTCCATTTCTCCAAGTTTCTCTTGTGTTCTTAGGAATGTCTTAAAGTTTTCTTCATATAGATCCTATAGAATTCTTAAGTTTACTGTTATCAACTTATTTTTAAATCCTACTGACTTACTGAAAATTTTTTTTTACTAATTATAGTTGTTACTCAGGTAAATGTCATGGGTTTTCTAGGTGTGTTATCTGTAAGTAGTGATAATTTTACCATCTCCATTCCAAGTTAATACATTTGTGATTTCTTTCTCTTGTCTATTTGATTGGCTCCAGTTAGTACAATGTTAAATAGCAGCAGGCATCTTCATATTGTTCCTGATTCTAGTGGGAAAACAGCATATTGCTGGCTTTTTGGTTGAACCAGAACTAGTTTATCATTTTAAGGAAGTTATCTATTCCTGTTTATTGAGAGTTTTTATCAAGAATGGATTTTGAATTTAGTCATAGCCTTTCAGCATCTATGAAGATGATCCTATGGGTTTTTTTTTTCTCTCCTTTGAGCTAATAATACAGTCATCATGTTAATGGATTCTATAATATTGAACCTGTCTTTACATTCCTTGAATAAACCCCACCTGGTTGGTAGAGTATTCTTTAATGTAAAATTCCTTCCATGTAGCTCACTAAGAGACATTTTCATTGACTTTTGTAAGTGGGATTGGCCCTGTCCTTTTTTATAATATCTATGGATTTTGGTGTCAGTGTTATGCCTGTATTATAGATATAATTTGGAAGCTTTTCTTTGGAGCAGTTTAAATACTATTTGAATTGCTTATACTTCTATATTTTAAAGGTCTAGGCCTAATGTTTTCTTTCTTTTCTTTCCTTTTCTTTCCTTTCCTTCCTTCCTTCCTTCCTTTCTTTTTCTTTTCTTTTTTCTTTTTTCTTTTTTCTTTT